>NC_090901.1:11227343-11241126 GCF_040956055.1 Brachionichthys hirsutus
CCCTGCAGCTCGAAAGCAGGACAGATATTCTCTCTGCAGCTCCTCAACCGCCTCCGAGACCGAGAGGAGCGCCCCAGCCTCGGAATGCTAATCGAATTGGAGCCGGACGCGCCGAGGTGACGAGGCTCCGGCCAGGCTATCCTCCTAACCCGGCGCCACAGGTAGGATGCCGGCCCGGATAACGAGCCTGCTGCGAACACGAGCATCATACACCTGGTCGGAGGAGGAGGAGGAGGAGGAAGAGGGAAACCAAACATAAAGACCCACCAGAATAAAACGAAATAAAACACATGAAGGAATTTCAGCGAGTTTGGAAATGCCTTTCCGTTCAGCGTCCTGCTCGGAGCGATTTTCACTCCTCCTGCATCGACAAAGGTGGCAAGATGAGCAAAGAGACATTTGAGCACACACACACACACACACACACACACACACACCCCCGGGGCATCATTATCCCCGACAAGCGTTGCCGCCAAAAGTAATGCAGGTCTAACCTGGCCCAATGTTCTCATATTGAAATGGAAAGAATGAGACGGAACAGAGTTTATTAAAAGGAAGAAGACGACGAGGAAGAAGAAGAAGAAGAGCGCTACCAGGCTCTTTGCTACAGGCTAATGAGAATGGGCCAAGAATACGTTCTGTTTTTCCGAGCTGCCTGGTGCTGGCTGGCTAAATGCTGGGCTGGGTCAGGATTTCGCTGCCAGATCCTGGAACACAAGGGCTCCTTATTTCTCCTGCCAATCACAACCAGATGTGTCCGGGCTTGTTTTGGGAATTCCAATCCCTGGTTTAGTCCCACTTTGCTACAGTGCAGACAGAAATACTCCAGAGGAGACCCGGAAAAGAGCGGAACAGCATCCGGAGACACGCTTTCCAACACTTTCCACGCTCCCCTCAGGTACAGAGACTCAATCTGACTAGCGACTCTTTAGGTAGTCCCGACCAATGCCTTATCCAAACCAATCAATTACAGATTCAAGTTCATCAGCAGTCCTACAAAGTAAAGACACATGCAGCGGCGTCAGCCCGTGGGTGCATCTTCATATTTGGCGTGGCGCTGCAATGTTTTTCCCTCAAACACAGCGTGAACACAAATCGGTGCCCTGCAGCTAAAGCTAAGACGCTAACGACAAAACTAAAGGCCTTCAGCGATGGCGCCAGCAGCGGGCGTGCAGCTGCTGTGTGGAAGATGCAGACAAGGTCGTGTGCTGAGCGCGAGAGGAAGTCGGAGCTGCTGCACAATTAGCTATTCATCACACAACGCTGATTAGGGGATTGTTCATCTGTGCACGTTGCGCGAGGAAGTGCCACAAGCCGGCGTAAAACCTCTCCCCTCCTTCCTCGCCGCTTTGTAACTCCACCTCCAGCAGCGATATCAGCCAGCTCCATCCGTTCCCCGCAGCAGGTGGAAAATTGAGCTGCCCGAGATTTGTCCGATATCGATCGCAGCCCCGCATTAATTTCCTAACGCCACGCGCGGCGTGTCACGCCTTGCAATCGCATCACAGGATCCGTTCGCCGAGGTCATGGCCAAAGATGGCGGCCGCTCATCGTCGGCATTCAGCGCGAGGGCGAGACGTCGAACGTCAGCGCCAGCCCGACTGATGAAATGTGGGTTTGGGTCATGCACGTCATAAATTTTAACAATTCAGCACAGAATATCAAAGCAATTAAAAAGAGTGACCCGACCTGGCGCTCAGTTTCAGGTCGTGCCGGCGTGTCGCCGAGCAAACGGCTTCATCTGCTGGTCGGAGAGACGAGTCCCAGGTTAAATAGCGGGGGCAGGAAATGAAAGGAGAGAAACCACCAACAAAAACCCTCCACGAGGATTAACGGCAAACGAGTCAGACGTATTTAATGAGCTAGATAAATGTTAATGGAGTGGGGGGGGGGGGGGGTAAAGCGATCTTTAAGGGGTTCTTTCCTGGCTTTTAATAAGAACGGGTTGGATTTATATTGCGTTTTTCTAGGAACTCAAAGCGCTTTACGCTGAATCCAATATTCGTTCACGCCGCAGTGACGGCGGTAAATTACACAGAAACATGGCTGCCAATCTGCCGGCCTCTCCGGCAACACTAAACACACACGTTCATATTCTTAGCCCAGCGTGAGACGCCGGAGACTAGGTGGGCGAAGAGACACGATGCAGAATAACTGGGCTGGAGCAGGACTCGAACCAACAACCTAGCCCGAGCCTCGGCCACACATCAATCATTCATTGCTTAGTTAACAGTCAAAGAAGTCTTATGTCAAAGAGTGGTTGTCCATGTAAAAAAAGAAAAGAAATGGAATTTCTTTATCCAGTTGAAGATTTAATGATCCTGCCGGGCAGGTTCCCTGACCTCCTCCTGAAGGAGCAGCCCGGGAGTCAGGAGGACTCCTCCTGGTCGTCCATGCTCATGAATTCACTCGCATATCATTAATTTGCATATCAATAATTCATGTACACGAATTAGCAGCAGGAGCGTTGCAGCTCAGACATTTAGATCGTTTACACCCAATAGTTTTCTATTTATTTTGCTCAACTAAAGAACTGACCGGAGACTTGGACTCCAGCTGAGCAGCAGATATTTTTATTACCCAAAACTGACTTAACTTTAGCTAAAGCAACAAACGAGCCACCAAAACACTAAACCATTCATCGAGGTTAGCTTAGCTTAGCTCCGTGCATGAGGTTAGAACAGAACAGAATGCTGAACGAGCTGCAGACAGTAATTAATTAAAACCAGCAGAACACTAAACCCTTCATCGAGGTTATGAGCGTCTCTGATGACTTCAGACCAAGATGCCTGATGAATAAAATTGCTCTCAAATAAAATGTAGTCTAAAAATGTTACTTAAAGCGCTGATGGAAACTTTGCCAACAGGCTAGCTTTGCCTCCCCTCAGCAGGAGTTACAGACAGGAAGTGGAGAAGAGGAAGTTTAAAACCAGACAGGGATGGTGGGGGGGGCGCGTCTGGGTACTCCCGACAAGGAAGAGGCGAGACAGCGAAAACAGGAAGTGGTGGTGAGACGGTGAAAAAGAACGAGCGTCACGTCCTCCTGACATCACCTTTCACTGCAGCCTCATCATCATCATCATCATCAGTTATCCTGGCGGCCCAGGATGAAGGGTCGGCTGAAGGATTTAGCAGAAACAGAAACCGGTCCTGAAACTGTCTGGGACTGATCTCCAGCCAGACCGCTAGCAGAACAGAGAAGAAGAACAGAGAAGAAGAACCCAACTACTCAACCGAACACACCGAGGTTGTCGCTAATGCTCGAGGATCGCACTCGTGATGCGTTCGACGTGTTATAACAACTCAAGTCGCGCCTGAAGGCGTCAAACCCGCCCGCAGGCCGTGACCCTATCAGGCGCTTCGGAGGTGTTTAAGTGGCATCTTCGCACCGGGTCTGTATGTCCCAGAATGCATCAGTATACCTGCACACACCTCAGGCTGGGAGAGTCCAACGTACAGGGAAGGTAAACTTGGTGAGATCCAGTATCAAACTGGTTCCACTCAAAGTTCAATGGAAACAAGAGTGGGTGAACAAATCAAACGCACACAGCAGAGCCAAGTCATCCGAGACAGGAAGCTGCTTCAGGGCCACGCTAGGCCCGGCTGTGGAAGTGGGGGGGGGGGGGGGGGGTCGTTCCCCTCCGGCTGCTCTTCAGGAGAGGGTCCATTGTGGTCGACGGTATAGATGGATGAGGTCAATAGATCATTAAGCAATCCCCGCGCTGCTGGAATAACACAAGGATCAGAGGGGAGATAAGAGCCGGATCGATGCTGGATGGACGGGAGGGGGGGTCGGTTTTCTATCAGAACTTCATTTCTTGTTTCTCAAGGCTTAAAATGAGAATAATCACAATTTCCTTGATCATCACCGACGACCATGTCATCATTTCCATCGCCGCATTTCAGGAGCAGAATGTTTCAGCCAACAGGTGGACGGTTTGTTTCTCAAGCTTCTCATCCTATAGTTTTATTACTACCTGCGGTGAATCTCTTTCTCGTTTCTCGCAGTGGCATCGGAACATTGGTCCTGATCAGGATTACTTCACTTAAGAACAAAATTGGTTTTTTTTGTATAAAAGAATCATACATTTTCATTATAATATATACGACACTGTAAAAAGAAATAATGAGAAACATTCTCAAAAGGATGATCATTATATTTTTATTATCAAAAGACCATTTGGGCATTTTATTTTCATCCAATTGGGAGAAATGGGCTTCTTTAATTTCCTGAAATAGCATTTAGCGCCTAGAACCAGTTTATTCCGGGTTCTGGAGGCTTATATGTGGTGGAAAGGAAGAAGAGTCCCGTCTCTCTGGGGATCTGCTCCAGACGACCGGGACTCTCCAGAGGATGAACCGTTACAGAGGATACAAGGATGGAAGTGAAGACGTTTCCGGTTTGGCCTGATTTAAAATAATAGCACGTTTCTGATCCAGTCAAATGTTCTTGCGTACCAGTTCCCATCACAAATCAGATTTAAATCTGATCTTGGATCATATATTTTTCTCAAACTGATGTCATCTCAAAGCAAAAGTAATAGAACCTCGTGTCAAAAGCAAAAAGGACGAGAACGCAGCGACGTCGGCCTCAGAAACCCGTCAGAGAGTTCTCAACTTATTCTTTTAAAAGCTATCTCGAGTGAAATGTTCCTGTTCAGTTGGCAGATCATTTTTCTTATTTCTGTTACTTGTTTTTTTATCTTCCTCCACCCGAGAAGAGCAGAGGCGATAACCGGATGAATTCTAAAGAGGAGAATGATAAAACACTTCTACCTTCCCATAAAGTTTTTCCGACTGTAGGCTGGAGAGTCACGCGACCGTCACAAACACGATCAGCGTTATTTCTAACATTAGGAGTACCCGTAATATAAAATGTCATCCCGAATGATGATCTGCACACTTTAATTAGAGGATGAGAAGAAGCAGACGATAACTGGCTGGTTTGAACCTTTACCGATTCAGGGGTGACAATTCACAGCAGACCAGATTAAAATCAGTGACCAGAACAGGCAGAATAATCCGGAAATCCCCTCCTAGAGATACAGACCCCCTCCTGAACGTTAAAGGGACTATGTTTTTATTATTATTTTTATTAAAGGTGCTCTGCCGTCGGGTTTCTAAATGCAATTTTTCACTGCTGTGAGCAGCACAAACTATTTCCTTCCCCTCCACAGCAGCTCAGATCTCAAAGGTGGATAAATAAAAACTCACGGCCAGGAAGCATGAAATGTAAGCGAGAAGGCGTTTTTAATCTGGGGCGAAGCGGCTCCGGCCGGCCACCTCTGCTGCTCCGGAGGTTCGGGAGGAGACGGAATGATGGAATCACCCCCCCCCCCCTGCAGCCGTTTAATATTCACCCCCATCGATCGCCGTTTCTGGTTAACTCCTGAACATCAGCCGTTATTCCAGCAAACTGATTTACTGGCACATGATCCCACCTCCAGGCTAGCATGGCGCTAACTACGCCTTCTACCTGCGTCATTCTAGAGCTTCCAACGGCGCCATGGAGGAGCCGTTGGTGCGAGCGCCTCGTTAAGGCCGAGATCCATTTTAAAAAGGTCACCACCTGCCGTTCCTCGGATTCCCTCAAAGAGCGCCGAGCATCGATTCCGGATCACAGCAGCTTCATAATAAATCAACACGCTGAGAGGAAGAGGAGCCCACTCCTCCTCCTCCTCCTCACATGGAAGCAGAGTTAATATTAACATAAACAGCAGGGGGGGCAAAGCCGAAGAGCTGGTGCTTCCTGCCCCCCCACCTGATGCCGCCGCAGGTTCTTCCTGTCTGGGCGTCGGAGGCTATGCCCCCCCCCCCCCCCCCCTCCCACCAGGGAGCCAGAAGACAAGGAGGGGAGAGGAAGATGTGCAGACGCTCCACCCTAAAGAGGAGCAGCTCGTCTGCCCCGGCGGACATCTGCTCCACCAAGTGCGATGAAGACACCTAAACGAGGCTGGGGGGGGGGTTCCACTGTTTCAGGGCAGATGGAGGCGATGACGAGGGTTTGGAAGGAGGAAGAGGAGGAAATGTTGTTCAGATGGAAGTGAAATTATTCACGCCGCCTTGTTTATTAGGTTTACCAGAAAAATAAATTATTGATCAGCTGTTTAGGAACCAACAGCTTAAATAGCTCGCTGCTAATTTTACTGACGACAGTCTCTAAAGAAGTCATCCTCCATCCTCAATCATCATCATCTTCACCGTCATCATCCTTGGCAGATCAGACGTATCTCAAACAGACTTTAGCAGCAGAACCCAGATCAGATCCAGAAGTTTGAAACAATCGCTGCAAGTAAAGCAGAAATACTCCAGAGCTGGAGGCCTTTATCCGTGAGGAATGCCAAAGCTTCCTCGGGAATATTCCAGAGCTGGATGCCTTTATCCGTGAGGAGAAGCTTCCTCAGGAATACTCCAGAGCTGGAGGCCTTTATCCGTGAGGAGAAGCTTCTTCAGGAATACTCCAGAGCTGGAGGCCTTTATCCGTGAGGAGAAGCTTCCTCAGGAATACTCCAGAGCTGGAGGCCTTTATCCGTGAGGAGAAGCTTCCTCAGGAATACTCCAGAGCTGGAGGCCTTTATCCGTGAGGAGAAGCTTCCTCAGGAATACTCCAGAGCTGGAGGCCTTTATCCGTGAGGAGAAGCTTCCTCAGGAATACTCCAGAGCTGGAGGCCTTTATCCGTGAGGAGAAGCTTCCTCAGGAATACTCCAGAGCTGGAGGCCTTTATCCGTGAGGAGAAGCTTCCTCAGGAATACTCCAGAGCTGGATGCCTTTATCCGTGAGGAATGCCAAAGCTTCCTCGGGAATATTCCAGAGCTGGATGCCTTTATCCGTGAGGAGACGCTCCCTCAGGAATACTCCAGAGCTGGAGGCCTTTATCCGTGAGGAGAAGCTTCCTCAGGAATACTCCAGAGCTGGAGGCCTTTATCCGTGAGGAGAAGCTTCCTCAGGAATATTCCAGAGCCGGAGGCCTTTATCCGTGAGGAATGCCAAAGCTTCCTCAGGAATGTTGCCAGGATCTGTTTGTCCGGATCTGCAGAGACGTTGAGGTTCTGACCTTTAATAGTCTTATTATTATTGTTATTATTGATGTGCTACAGTTGCATTTTACCACTGAACAGTTTTCCTGAACATTCCTTTAAGTGTTTTACATCCCATAATGCCCCCCCCCCCATCAGAGGAGCCTCCAGGATGGAGGTGGGCAGCGGTTTTGGCACACTGCTGCCATGGCAACCAGACGAGGGAGCGCTCTCCCTTGCGCCAGCAGGCCACTTCATGCTTTAATGTAAACCGACAACTTGCCCGAATTAATTTGTGTGTTGTGAAAAGCAAAAAATTAAATATAAAAAAATGAAAATAAGTTTTCCACAGAGATTTTATTTAGAGAGAAATTTATTTTTATTGGCTCCCCTTCTCCACCGCTGCCACGCCGTGACTCACCGGCGGGTTTTCAGAACTCCGGCGATCTCCGGCAGGAGGAGGAGGCAGCGCTGAGGACACTCTTAACGAAGGGGAAAGCATTTTCATTTCACAGCAGTGAGGAGGAGGAGGAGGAGGAGGAGGAGGAGGGGGGGGGGGCAGGAGAGCCAGCCACCAGCTCCTAAAGGGAGTCTTGGATAAAAAGCTGCTCACCCAGAGATATCTCAGAAAAGAGAGACAGACTTAACACCAAATCATCCCGCTGTACGACTCCGAAGCTTTCCTAGCGCTCACACCTGACAGGAAGCGGCATGGCGCCGCGCTTATTAGCATCTGTGAGCATCACTTTGCTCGCGCACCTTCAACTCCTCAGAGCTCAATCTGAGACTAACAGAGTGGCACCAACTTTACAGCAGACAGAGAATAAATACAAATTAAATGCACGCCACCAACACGTTCGGCGTGGCTTCGAGTCGGCGCCGTGCTAAACCTGTTGCTAACAGGCCCAAGGGAACGGTTCCCTCAGCAGAGCGCTGATGGGTGTGCTGCAGCAGTTAATGTGATATCAAGCCGGCCTGGTTTAATATCACATGATCCTGTCTGCCAATAACGACCGAGTTCCTTCCTTGGGATATGTTTGTTTTGTTCGTGATGACGCCTCAGGAGGCCGGGGTCAACCGAACAGTGAGAGAGCTGAGCAGCTAATCAAGGCCAGGGAAGGGGGGGCGACCGTCAGATGCACCGATGACGTTCAGGAAGGCACACACATGTGAACGATAATCTGAAACTCACCACGGGGACATTCTGGAAGAGGCTCACTCAGGGAGGCTTCTGAGGCCTCTGAGGGGGGGGGGGGGACACAGCTTCCATTGTTCGCCCTGCTGACCTGTCTCCGGCCGTTGGTGGAGGCGAACATATTTTTCCTGAGATGAACACAGACTGTCCGCCGACCCGGGAAAGCCTGCCCTGCCCGATCTTGGTGCCACCGTGCCGATGATGGCGCCCATCGTGTTTTAAAACGGAGACAGGAACAGCCTCAAGAGTTTATTAACGGATGAATGGGGGGGGAATAAATGAGGAAACGACAATGGACGGAAGACACGGGGAGAAGCTGGCAGCCGTCCATGAAAAAGACAGCTGGCAGTCACATCCTTCTCAAACCTGGCGATGCAAGCGGAATGATGGGAGCAACCTCCAGAGACACGGGGGAAGGAGGGTTCGGGGGGGGGGGGGGGGGGAGAGATAACGCGACTCTCCTCTCTTGATTCCAGTGCTAATTAATGCAACTCCACCGATGAGGCCCCCACCTGCCATGCCCCTGGTATTCAGGCATTGTTGAGGAGCAGGGGGAGGGGGGGGGGGGTGAAAGGGGAGGTGGCCTTGTGTGAAGGTGAGTCGGCTCTCCTGCCAACCTGCAGCCTGGCCGCTCCGCCGGAGAGGAGAAGAGCGGGGGGGTTGGGGGGGGATGAAGATGGATGAGCGGCGGGACGCTGATCAACGGCCGAGTCTCTTCACCTCATCCACAGAGAGAGACGTGAGGCGCCCAATGAGGCGGCGCCGATCCAGTCACAACGCCATGGACACAAATCCTGGTTCTGTGCCATTAGTTCCGGACCGTCATAAATCAGGCTGCCGGCAGGACGGAGGGAGAAGGCCAAACAGAAGTCAGGAAGCCGGAGAGACGCAGCTCTGCCCCGACAGCGAGGGGAGCAAACAGCAACCTCTGTAAGGAGGAGGCGTTTATAACGCCGGGGGGGGAGGAGCTACAACCAACCAGGGTCAAGAGTCTGCAGCATCAATGACTGGAACATCACGGGACATTCCGGACACATCACGGGACACAAATCAGGAGATTTTAATTACCAACCGTCGATTCTTGTGTCTCCCGGGGATGAAAAGAGTCTAAAGGATTCAACTCAATTAACCGTGACTAACCAGAACCACCAACTAGTTAAGCTAGGTCAGCGTGAGAAAGAACATTTGAGACATATTTTGGCGATGCCGGTGGGTCACCGTGCCAACGCCATAAAAAAATGTAAACAGTAATTTGACCAAACTTCTTAGAATGAAATATCCAATATTCGGATCTGGAATTAGGGCGTGGCAACGTGGCTCAACAGCGCACCCTGCAGCCGGCGCATGCTGATCTACACACGGGGAGGATGCATGGGGGGCCATTTAAAGTTCGCCGACCACAACAGCTCATGTGCACGAAGACTTCAGGACTGGGACGATCCTCTCAACGAACACTTCCAGAGAACAGTCATTTTATGCACAAGTCCCCGTCTCCCTCCGTTGTTTTGGAGGGTGCCGTGAAACTCCAGAAAGGAGAACTGATAAAGTTTGACTTTGCATCAAGCTTGGAGGCGATGAGGCCACCTTTTCTTTTTTTGTGGATTGCTCCCTTTAACCCTTTTTGGCCACCGTTGCATCCTGAAGCGGCCTTAAATGAAAAAAACGTTTATAGGCGCACAACGAAGCATTTTATTCCCAAGCTCCTAAAAACAGAGATAAGAGCTGCTGTTAAACGCTGCGACACGGAAAGCCGCCGCATAAAATGCTGCGTTAACGTTCACGCGGTCCAGATCGGCCCGATGTTGGAAAACGACACATTTACTAAAGTAGATTTGTTTTGTCATTGCAAACAGCGATGCATGACGGGAACATGCGGGTTAGCATCTCCATTAGGTTCTACAGTTACAGGAGCAAAAGCTTCATTAGCATTAGCATACAACAAACTCAAAGCAGGGATTTCCAGCCTTCCCGCTTGGAAAGAGAGTTCATCCTGTATGAACACTGACAAAAGCGAGATGTCGGGAAAGCAGTGTCTGTGATTCCATGGAAGACGCCGTGTAGGAAGCGAAGCTCCTTTGGCACAAACTTCCAGCGAGTTCTGGCGAGCGTTCACACAGCAGCTTGCCGCGGAGGGCTCCCACACGGATAACCAATTAATTTCATCTCTGCACGCCAGGAGCACCAAGGAAAGGAGGCATGAAGAGGGGCGGAGGTGAGCGGCGAGGCAAAGTGGAGAATGTGTCAGCGCAGGCAGGTGGAAGGACGAGCCCGGTCCGGGAATCTTGCGTTCGAGTTTCTGCACGGGGAGGAGAAAATGCAATTACACGTACCCTCTCAGCCTCTCCAGGCGGGTGGGGGCGGCGTGGGGTTGGTGCCCTGTGGCGACCGGCGCGCCTCGCGCTCTATGCTAATAGACTCCAGCTCTGCATTCTAACTGGGATCTGAGTGGGGGGGTAAGAGAGTACCGGCGGGGCAAAGGAGAGGGGCGGGGCCACCGCCTCGTGTCTGCAGAGAGAGCTCTGCCGGGACTTCAAAGGTCATTTCCTGACTTCGGGCAACAAGCAGGCATAAAGGAGCGCAGAAGAAGAAAACAGGGTGATGGGGGGGCGTGAGAGGTCTAGCGTGATGATGGTGGGGAGGGGCGGAGCTTTCAAAGTAACACACAAACAATACACCTGGATTATAATTCACGCCTTTTGTTATAAAGGTACGAGCAAGACCGGCTTGGACAAAACGGTGCCGACCCGAGGAAGAGGAGGGAACCAACGAGGCGGTGGGACAGGAGGAGGGTCTTTGAAAGATGGCGAGCAACAGTTAGCGGTGATCTCAGATGCTGCAGCTCAACCTGCCCAGCAGGTACCACCTTAATCCCCCTCCTAATCCACACATCTGTCGCCACTTCTCGTCCTCCAGTCCCACCGGAGTCCAGTCAGTCACGCATCCCGGTCGGGTTTCTCTAACAACGTGAAGTTCCCCCGACTCCTGCATCACTTTTTTTCCCAATAAAAACAACAACAAGAATAAATTCTGCTCCTTATTATCACATTTTGTCTCTGCGCCTCCTTCGGTTCTGATCCGGTCTCCAGATCTGATGCTGTTCCTCTAACTTTAATAAAAGCGTTGATTTGTTCGTGCATTTATACAAAGAAGTAAAAGTTAACATTCATCTGTCCGAGCCTGCCTGATGGAAACATGCACAACACCGCATGTTGGAGCAGGAAGAGAGCACCCCCCCCCCCCCCCCCCCCACACACACACACACACACACACACACACACACACTTCTCATCGAGCACTATTATGAAATCCAGGCGCTCTCTGATTGGCTGTGAGCTGCGCCCCCATCCAAGAATGTGGAGTAGAAATCACTGAACAAAAACACATCTGGTTCCATTCAGCATGCCTGGGATTCTTCGCCTGCCTGGTTCAGGTTACTTGCTCACCCCCACCTCCTCCTCCTCCTCCACCTCCACCTCCTCCTCCACCTCCACAACCTTCTCCTCCTCCACCCCCGGCCGCTGGCAGCGCAGATAAACATTGAACACTTGAAGGGTGTCAGGTGACGGGACGTGAGGTGAAGCTGAGTTTACAGGACGGTTCTGGAGCAGAGCGGTTCAATAACGAGCAGCTCCTCAGCCGGACCCCCTCCCGACACCACGTTCCCATCCAGGATTCCTGACCCCCCTATCCCTGCCAGGATCGTGACCCGTTTGTAAAAGTCCACGAGGCACTTTTTGAATGACGCCCCCGGCGCTATTTCAACGGTCCAGAAATGCTTTATGGATGAGAAACTTCCACCGGCAGATAAGGAGCGACTTTACATTCTTGGGAGAACTGCTCCTTTAATGACCCCCCCCCCCCCCCCTCCAGCAGCAGAGGGTCAGCCCCACAGACCAGGATCGACAGGACGACTTAACACAATAAATTCCCCGCTGTCTGCGATAAAGCATCTTCATTACTGTTTTCCTCCGAGCACCGGTCCCACTATGATTCCTGACCTTTCCTTTACATTTCAGCCCCCCCTCCCCGTTATCGCCTGACTCTGACAGACTGATGTCTTCAGCTGAAATCACCTCGTGTGCTCCAGGTTCCCCGGGAGATGGAGACGATTCAATCAGCCAGAAGTGAAGGAGCAGATCAGACAATAAAGCCATTACCCCGAGCCCTCGCTCTCCGCTAGCCGCGCTTAGCTCGGGCTCCCGCCTAATGGGCCATAATATGATTTTACGCCATGTTCCAGCTCTTTATGCTAGCTCTAAACATAACTCTGTCGCCGAGGTACAATAAAAACAGATATATTTCTTTATTACTCCTCACGGAGCATATCAGCCGATCAGAGTAGCGCTGCGACGGAAGCCAATATCTACAGGAAGCCGCCCTCGTGCACGGCAGATGCACGTTTCGCCTCCCTCTTCAGCATCAGCCCACAGTGTAATGGCTGTTTTATTATAATCTAATGAATACAATAACGTCACCGTAAATAACGCAGTGAAAAGGCCATTTTCCCTGCTTCGCAATACGTTTAAATGTCCATCACGCCTCGGGCAACGAGGCGCCGCATGTTTAATTCAGAGCTGATGCAATTTGCATGTATGGAGCGAGTACCTCTTCCTCTTCCTTACCCCCCACCCCCCTTCCACTCACCCGATAATCACCCCTTCCTGCATGCGAGTCGCCAGCAGGTTCATTACTTCATGCGGCTGCGGGGATCTATCATCAAGTCTGAACCGAGGGCATCTCCACTATGGGAATCAGACACCGTGTGCGTGTGTGTGTGTGTGTGCGTGTGTGTCGTGGGAATCCAATCCAATCTCTCACACAGAGCAGCTGAGACAGGCAGGAAGATTCGCTCCGGGGCCCGAATAACCCGACAGCATCCGTGAAACACAGCGGCAGGATTACAGGGAATTAGAAAACCTGCTGAGATGGTTGATAAACGCTGTTTACGGAACGCTTCACGCCACCAGCAGCCAAAAAGGTCAAACCATCCGATTAATGAAAGTACAGGAGCGGTTCTCCTGGAGGAGCCCATCCCGAGTCCGGCAGGTCAGACCCGGAGGAAGCCAGCATCTCGTCCCTCTCAGACAAAACTGAAATAGAGATTTTAAGTTTGCTTAAAAAAATTATGTTTGCTAAAGTTTCTCCAAACTGAACGATGTTAATCTAGAATATTATTAACATTTTGTAAACTCCCCTATCAGTGAAGAACGACCTGCCTCTGTTCAAACCCGGGCCGAAGCAAATGAATTGAATTTTAAACCCTGAATCTATTTTACAGGAAGAAACAATCCGTCATTGTTCACAGGCTTTATGAATATTTGAGTTTATCCTCTGGACTCGCTTAATCAGAGGCTCGTTTTTATTTCACACATCCGTCATGATCCGTCCATTTTCCATCCGAACACAGTGGAGGGGTTTGTGCGTCTCCTGGCCCGGGGAGCTCCTGGCTGGGATCTGCTCTGCTAAGGGAGGGGCCCGAAGACGAAAACACAACCCCATCCTCCTTGATGAAGGTGAGGACACAGATCCGTGTGGGACTGTCAGGGACAACAGATGGACATGTTGCTGTTA